>NW_026733064.1:222500-267380 GCF_028476545.2 Physella acuta
CAGAAACCTCACCTGAAGTGTTCTTATTAACTCCCAAAGTTTGATGGCGATCGGATGAACGATGTCAAACTTTTATTTTTATATACCGTATATTGAGAAAAAACAAATCGCGACCCCTGCGAATTTGATTCTTTTTTTTTCGCAGAACCCTCACAAAATATTCTTAGCAGCTTTCCAAAGTTTCATGGCGATCGTGTGAACAGTGTCACTGCAATTCACTTTTATTATTTTTATATACCACAAGTAGAGGAAAATCTCACTCTCCCGTGGCGCCGCCCTTGCGAAATTAAAAATGATTTTTTTTACAGAACGCTTCCCCAGAGTGTTCTAATCAACTCCTCAAAGTCTCATAACTATCGAATGAACGGTATCAAACCAAAATCTACTTTAATTTTTATACACTGTTCCAAACCTTACCGTCAAGTGAATTAGGATTCACTTGTTTCTGTGATCTCGGCATATGAAGAGATAGTGTGGTCAGCACTATGCCCAGCCGCCTTTACTTTCCCTAACGTGAGTTAGGTACCCATCAGAGTTGGGTGGACTCAGGGACATTCTACTGACTTGAACCCGGATTCGAACACGAGACATACGGGTTAGCAATCCAGCTCTCTACCGCTAGACCATTCCGTCCCCTTTTATATAGCGTACAAAGAGAAAAAAGAGAAACAAGTTATGAGCCAGGTTTAAACAAACTTTCAAAAGGCATGCATGGCCAACTTATTGTACATAGTATTCAATAATTAAAGCCGTAAGTTATCGCGTTCGAATCCGGGTTCAAGTCAGTAGAATGTCCATGAGTCCACCCAACTGTGATGAGTACCTAACTCACGTTTGGGAAAGTAAAGGCGGCTGACCACACTATCTCTTCATATACCGAGGTCACAGAAACAAGTGAACTCTTGCCCTATAGACTATCAGGTTTGAAAAGGGAATTTTTATTATTATTCTAGCAGAGCTAGATAAAATACTTTAATAATTTAAACAGGCCTAGATATATTTTATATATATATTTAAATAGCAATTAAACCATAAAAAACTAGTTGACAGGTTCAATGCATATAATTTTATTTTGTATCAAATATTAGATGACAAGCTTGTTACTTTTTTTTTTAGAAATATGAAAATTGAATATGCTGGATATCTGAATAAGTTTAACATAATGTAATTTGTATTACAAATTTTTTTTTACATATTTTTAAGAAGTTCAAAGTTCAGACAGGCATGCTGCACACCCGCACAAGCAACACAGTCCTAAGACTATATAACTACATGTGGTAAGCCAAAAGGCGAACAAATACAATATCTTGTGGCAATATTCCTTGGAGTTCGCAGAATCATAGGTAACATCGTCATAAACACGGTACACTATAATACTCCCTGAAAGTGTTTCAAAACGAAAATATAATTAATTATTGTAATAATTAGTTTCAATTAGTTTCAATTTATTCAATTCAATTTATTCAATTACGGTAACAACACGAGGCACGGTGGCCTTAATTCACATTGGCCGTTGTAAAACGCGGTACACAAAAATACTCCCTGAAATGTTTCAAAAATAAAATATAATTAATTATTGTAATAATTTGTATCAATTTATTCAATTCAATTTATTCAATTACGGTAACAACACGAGGCACGGTGGTTTTCTAATTCACATTGGTGTTTGTAAAAAACAAAAGCAACAACGTAATAACAGCATTTAAAAAAGCAATTGAGTAGTAAAGACATAGCATTAACATAGCACTCAAAAATTTGGAATAAAGAAATGCTATTTCATTGTTATAATACAAAATAAGATTGAATAAGAATATAATAGATGGGTGAGAAATGTTGCGACGAGTCAGTTTGGGAGGTCAGTAAATAATTTTTGTTTTAGTTTAGAATTCCTTCCCCCACCCATATCTAGGTAGAATAGGATAGCATTCCTTCCCTTCCACATATCTAGGTAGAATTGGATAGTATTCATTCACTTCCCCATATTTAGATAGAATTCGATAGAATGCATTCCCTTCCCCATATCTAGGTAGAATTAAACAGAGTTCCTTCCCTTCCCCATATCTAGGTAGAATGGGGCAGAATTCATTTCCAAAATGCGGATTTCGTTTCCATCCCTTATATAACATAAGAGTAGCATTGATTAAACATTATTCACTTTTCCCAGTGTTTCTCCTAGAATTTTTTCATAGGGGGGAGACTAAAATTTCCGGAGGGGGGAGGGGGGGTAGACTCTTCGGGGGGGGGGGGGGCTTCCACCCCCCCCCCCCCCCCCCCGAAGAGATGCCTCTAAGAAACTGCTTTCTCCTCCTATCTAAATAAAAATGAAATGGAAGTGCTTCAAGTGACTCACCTGCGATGAGCGAAAACAGCTGAGACAGGTGGAGAAGCACATCTACGGTAGACATTCGTTTTCCCTCTCCCTGGACCAAGCTGAGCAAGGAGGTGAGTAGACCAAGGCTTCCAGTCAGGAGTAGGTACGTGGGGATCATGGGCTCTATCGGACAGTCATCTTTGTACAGAGCACCTGGCGACATTAAAGATAATTATGGGGACATATTTTATAAATAATACTTTTGAAAAATTCTTTGGTCTTTTAAAACGTTTATAGAGAAATTTAGAGCATTTTTTCACGATTTTTTTTTACTTTTAAATAAAATAAAGTTTTACTTAATTAAAAAGTATATTAATTTTTATCCTAGCACTCTTCTGTCACTATATCAACATGTTTTTATTGCAATTTTTATCAAAACAATCATGGGAATTGGAATAGTAAGTCAAAAACTGAATTCATCAAAATATTTTTATTGAAATCAATCAACTATGAAAAATCTTGGAAATAAGAATACTCAGACAAGAACTAAATAATAGATCAACGTATTTTTAAAAATTGTAATCGCTCACCAATGACAATCATGGGAATAGGAACACTCAGGTAAAATCCAAGACAAAAGCTGCAACAAACTGTAAAAAAAAGTACATTCTTTTAAAACTTCACAAAACATAACATTTCTTTATAGTATTCAAATTGATAATTCCCTATAGTTTTACTGGCCAGCTTATTTCAGTAAACATCTCACCTGTAGATTGTACAATAACAAACACAGCTTGCAAGAAAGTGAGCGTGTTTTGTGATTCTTGCCTGGCGACGTTGATCCTTACATAGGCGGAGTTAGAAACTTGAGTTGCTCCTGCATTGAAACAAATGTGAGCATAAAACACTGATATTTTGATGGATAATGGTGTTTAATTCAAAAGTGGCTACTCGGAAAAAGATGTTTCGGCAGAAAATACGATACTCAATAGTTGTGCACATGCGCTGTGACCTTAATAGCTGCGCTAGGGTTAGGGTTGGGGTTAGGGTTGGAGTAAGGGATAAGGTTAGGGTTCTGCGGTTTGTTTGTAAAGACACCCAATCACAGTACCATCGAAAACATTGCCACAAATGAAGGGGTTAGTTTCTCTCCATTGCACATGCGTATCTTTTTCCGGCTAGAATCGGCCATTTAATTTTTTTATGGTTAACTGTCGCTTCTTACTTTACATAGTGATATAATTCAAGCACTACTAGTCATATTATAGAGTTAAGCTGGTGATTTCAAACACCATACATACATGTGCTCTATTGTAAGTTTGATATATTATTATTATTGTAAAATATTAAATATTATAAATTTTATAAATTACCGCTTCCATTATTTTGTTGGAAACTGGTACCATCACTAGTCATTGTTATCTGAACATTTGCTGGAGGTGGTTGGGTGTTCGGGTTTGTATTTTGCTGAACCATAAATTAAAAATTAAACATGTAACAATAAAAACATTTCTACATGTAAAGAAAAATTTAAAGTAGAAATGATAATAATGAGGAAATGAAGCAGCATTTAATGCTCATTAATATGTAAGAACTTCGGTGCATACGTTCGTTTTATATAGTGCGATACACTTTGGATGCGATGGATAATATAATCATTCAATAAATTGGCGGGTTGCGATTTGACGCTCCCCGCGATAACTATAGCGCCTAAGTTCGTTTAAAAGAGATCCATAGACTTTGGATACTATAATATCGAACCTGACACGTCCACCGGCGCCCCGGGGTTTGGTGAACTGAGTTCCCATTTGAGCACTATGGCACCTACATTAGTGTTATAGAACACCCTACAATAGATGAGTTAGCGGAAACAGGGGACGCTCCCGGCGCACAAGCGTTAGTGTAATCGGTAGCCCCCGAGAGCGCCTCACCACGCCCTTGATACATGGGAGGTCGCCGAGGTGCGTTCTGCCTTACTATTACAGTGGGACGGGTACGCTAGTTTTTTTTTTTACGAATTGTTATTAAAAAGTATTTTACAAACCCACACATACACTCACACACAGACGCACATACACAAATACACACACCCATACACACTATCTCTCTCAAACATATACTTATCCTATATATATATATATATATATATATATATATATATATATATATATATATATATATATATATATATATATATATATATATATATATATATATATATATATATGTATATATATATATATATATATATATATACATATATATATATATATATATATACATATATATATATATATATTTATATATATATATATATATATATATATATATATATATATATATATATATATATATATATATATATATATATATATATATATATATATATATATATATATATATATATATATAAACAATTACCTGGTTACACATTTGGACCACCTTATTTGTTTTTACAGTAACTGCATTTGATGTGACTGTTATTTGCTCATTCATCACCTGTGGAGTTTTAAAGAGGCGCACACTTAATCAGTCCATATGTGTAAAAACAATCCAGTTACCAGAACCAAAAATTTATATTATACAAAATCAAGACTTAGCATTTAAATTAGTTGAATTAGCAGGATTTCTTAAAATCATACCAAAGCAGCCAACATTTAGTATTAAATGCAAAAAGATCATAACTTGAACTAAAATATGTAAAAGATTTCATGAGCTTCCAAAGCTATTATTTAAAAAAGTAAATTCGTTTAATTTCCTTATTTTCAGTTTATTTAAAAGCTTGTTGCTCTAACGGTTTTTTATATTTGTTTTATTTATACGCTTCTTTAAGCTGATTAGTGTTGTTTATTATTATTATTTTACAATAGTTACATTTTTTAAATTGAATTTAATCGACTAGAAAAGGTGGTGCTTAATCGAGCAGAATATATATATATATATATATATATATATATATATATATATATATATATATATATATATATATATATATATATATACATATATATATATATATATATATATATATATATATATATATATATATATATATATATATATATATATATATATATATATATATATATATATATATAAACAATTACCTGGTTAGACAATGGTCCCACCTGATTTGAGTTTATAAAAACCCCATTTGATGTGACTGATATTTGCTTATTCATCACCTGTGGAGTTTTAAAGAGGCGCACACTTAATCAGTTCATATTTGTGAAAAAAATCCAGTTACCAGAACCCAAAATTTATACTATACAAAATGACAATTCAGCATTTAAATTACTTGTATTAGCCGGATTTCTTAAAATCATACATAAGCGGCAAAAATTTAGTATTAAACGCAAAAAGATCATAACTTGAACTAAAATATGTAAAAGATCTCACGAGCTTCCAAAGCTATTATTTAAAAAAGTAAATTCGTTTAATTTTCTTATTTTCAGTTTATTTAAAAGCTTGTTGCTCTAACGGTTTTTTATATTTGTTTTATTTATACGCTTCTTTAAGCTGATTAGTGTTGTTTATTATTATTATTTTACAATAGTTACATTTTTTAAATTGAATTTAATCGACTAGAAAAGGTGGTGCTTAATCGAGCAGAATATATATATATATATATATATATATATATATATATATATATATATATATATATATATATATATATATATATATATATATATATATATATATAAACAATTACCTGGTTAGACAATGGTCCCATCTGATTTGAGTTTATAAAAACCCCATTTGATGTGACTGATATTTGCTTATTCATCACCTGTGGAGTTTTAAAGATTTTTAAAGATTAAAATATGTAAAAGATCTCACAAGCTTCCAAAGCTATTATTTAAAAAAGTAAATTCGTTTATGGAAAAATACTGCCCAAACAGCTGCCCTGATCTTCACAATATCATTCTTATTTGCTCTGATTGCATTTCCATAATAAGATTGCAATTTATCAATAGAGGCCTCAGTCAGTCTACTCTTCCCACCTAGCCTCTTTCCATCAGGCAACACTTCTTTTGATTTGTTTTTTAGGTTTTGGAGTCTGGTTCCAACTCTCTTCTGCACGTGACCGACAAATTCCAGCTTTTCAATCAACTTTTCACCATAAGGTTTACTCTCACATACTTTCTTATATGCGTTAGTATCCCCATCTCCAATAAAACCTGTATATCAAACCCCCTATGGTCAAAGCACCGCTATGGTCAAAGGCCCGCTGTGGTTAAACGCCCTATGATCAAAGCCCCTATGGTCAAAGCTCCGCTGTGGTCAAACCCCCTATGGTCAAACCCCCTATGGTCAAAGCACCTGTGGTCAAAGGTCCTAGGACCGTAATGAAATTTAAAACGTTTTATTGTGTTTTTCAAGCATGTCTTAGTAACACTTGGTTAATTTAGCTATTATTGTGAAAGTTATTTCCCGTGAATAAAATTTAGGTAAATGGATTTTCAAATGGGAGATAATTCGTTGCTTAACTTAACATTCATTTCAAATTCCTGCACCCTATGTTGACCGCTTACATATAAATACAACTTTAAGTTATTATTTGCTACTATAAAAATTATAAAGAGCTTAAGTTCTAGGTAGGTTTTTTTAGCATTATCAAGTTGAAAAACAAAAAAATCAATAGCCGATGTAGATTGCAATACTTAATATTAGTAGACATACAGCCTTAGTCGTAAATTAAACATCTAATTAATTGTTTTTTCATGATTCTTACCCTCTCCTAAATTATTCATATATAACAAATTTAGGCTGGAATCTATAACATTTATAATCTTTATTTTTTAAAAACCAAAAAACCATAATCACACAATATAGACATGTTGCAATTATAACTAAAGACAGTCAAGCTTAAAACAGGTAAGTTCCGTTTTGGAACTCACCTTGGGAGGTCTGCAGAGAGCCCAACACTACAAGAATTTTTGTTTCGGTGTTTTTTTCCAGACTTTTTTCTCCCGGGAGGGGGGGGGGGGCACTTAAAATTTTCTAAGGGGGGGGGGGAGGCTATGTCGTAAAGTACAAAGTAGACTCGTGGACAGCGTCAATTTCAATAATGTGATTACGCTTGCAAACTGGAATTGAAGGAATTAGTACAAACTTTTGAGACGAAGAAGGCAAGTAAAATTTGATTTTGCTGTCTACTTATAACGTGTATGCAAATTGATAATAAATTAATACGTCACTTTTAATTAATTGCTTTCTTACACATATGTTTTAGTAATGAATTTGTGTGAAAGGGGGCGTTATAAGAAGTTTTGCCTAGGGCGCTAAATAACCTGGCGCCGGCACTGCACGTAATATCTATATATATAATTCTCTTCTGGGAGCCGCTAAAAAACAAGCTGCAAACGCGCCTAGAAAACAAGCTGTAAACACGCTCCCTACCTCCCCACCCCTACATGGTTTTAGTGAGCTGTGTTCACTCTAAATGTTTACTAGCAGAGCCAACGATTTTAAACGTAGGGGGGGGGGGGGTTATGGTCCTTAACGAGCTACTTATAGTGTTTTAAAGAAATATTTTCAGTGGCAGCGTTGGTACTGTCGAATACACAAATTATGAATTACTGAAAAGTAGAAAAAACAACAACTAAATAGCGGCGTATGTTATGCCGCGGGCCGGCTCGTCAGTACTATTACTATCCTTAATTAGATTTAGTATCGCTATGCCAGTGGCCTTATATTTAATTCATACTTGGTTTAAGTCTTAACTTAAACCTAAACCTTTACTAATAAAATAAAATAAACTTACGGATCGACCACGTGTCTCAGCATTTTCCATCGCAGGATTATCCATTTTACATGGGCTAGTCACTTTGAAGTAGATCTTGGTCTGTTGGATTAATTGATAGGAAGCTTACTTTACAACAGTGATAATATCATCCCGCTAAATCGGCCAGTGTAGTCCTACTTAACAGCGGATTGGCTGACTTAATATACTTTATAAATCCAGGTAAACCTGTTTGCATTTATACTATACGGCGCTACAGCATTTTATGTAAATATTTTTAGGATAAAAAATAATTTGGGAAAATCCGAAATTAAGTACCTATTGGATACCTTTACTAATATTTGAAAATAGAGACCCACGCTTTTCTTTATAGTTATTTAAATAGTAGTGCATAATTTATTTTCTACTTTTTAGAGCATTATTACATAAAAGCTTGTTATTAAAACGATTTTTATGGATATGTTTTCAGTACTTTACATGTTTTATTTACAATAGTTACATTAACAAAAACCATTGTCAAGTTTATAGCTAAAGTTTCAGTAGAGTATTTTGGGATGGCGTAGTCTAGTGGTAAAGAACTAGACTGCTGACCCGACTAAAAACCAACGCGCGCCTATTGAACGTGATGACGCGCTTTTGTCGTAGAACCCCCCCCCCCCCCCCACCCACTTCGCTCCATGCCCAACACGGCCGTGGTGACGCGTGTGAATAGAACTGCCTACTAATTTGGTCCAAATTTTTATTAATTCATAAAAAATTAATCATGCGACTAATTGAATTAGATTGAATGTCACGATGCGTTGTTTTCATGTCTTGACCCACCGTATCTGTCAGTTAGAAGTGCCTGCAATTTCACACGGGCGTTTCAATCTAGACAGACAGACAGATAGACTGACGAGGAAGTGAGTTAAATAAAAGCTTGTAAAAAAATATCAATCGACAACATTCGGCGTATGATTTTCCTAGAAAGTAGTCGTTCATAGACGACAGCACGTATTTTTAACGTGAATTTTAACCAACCCCCCCCACCCCCTCTTTCAAATAATTTTGGGTGTGAATTTGTGTGTACATCCGTGTTGGGTCAGAGTGGATATACGTATATATATATATATATATATATATATATATATATATATATATATATATATATATATATATATATATATATATATATATATATATATATGGGTCCTATGAATGGGTGTGTGTGAAGAATTATGAATTCACATCGTCGGCAATAATTCACAGATGCCCATGTCCACATAGAAGCTGGCTTTAACTCTAGTTGACACGGTTCGTTGATCACTTCAAAACGCAGCCACCCATTGTATCAGGTAAACAGATCTCAACAAGCGTTAAGGGCATGTGTGAATTATAGGAAGCCGGTTCTCGTTCGGTGCAAAAAAGAAGTTGACATTAAATAAGAATGAAACAAACGAGGTATGACCTTCTATTCCCGCCCCCTCAACAAACCAAAATAAAAATGAAAAAAAAATAATACACACATATTCTATTATGAAAAAAACTGGTTTTCGAAGAAGCATATCTTATAAAGCCTCTGCTTTGGAAAAAACTAATTTATAATCACCTGCTTGGTTATGAAAGTGATTAAATTATACTAATTGCGCCCAAGGAGATGTATACACTTTATGTCCGCTTCAAAACTCTCAGAGTAAGAATATTGCTAATCGATGAAAAGTATGAACATTATTGTCGATGCAATGTCCAGAGTTCGATACCCGAACAAAAGTCTATACCTTAGGAGATGAATGATTCCACCAATCGCTGAGATAAACTTGACTTGGAGAGTTTAACGTTAATACCTTAGGAGGTGAATGAGTCTACCAATTTCTGATGTAAACTTGACTTTGGAAGTTTAAAAATCTGATGGCGAATCCCAGAGCTTCTAACACATTTTGAAAGAAACAGATGACCTCGAATTCAATTTTTACAATCAGAATCAACTTACATAATCACACGTAAATAACAATCTATGTTTTATAACATAATATTTGAATTCTTAATTTTAAGAAAGAGATATTTATTTATTTATACATCTAGAATCTAGATCTGCGTGTTTTCTTTAACTTGAATCTGCTTGCATGCGTAAATACTAAAATGGAATCTTTACAGAATAGGTCCGGATGTTCGTGTTGGTCTCCGCTCAGGTCTATAGAGTTAAATTACAAGCTCTAGATCTTGTAATCGTGTTAGATTAAAGGAAAATTATTCATGACTATTTTTTTCGCAAATGTGCGGTCAAAACACGGCTGGTGTTGTTTGGTGCGCTGTGTCCCGCTGGTGCGCAGGGAAACACCGAAGTTACACACCACATAAACATGTTTTTAATGTAATCCGGTTTTTTTAAAAATAAAGGAACAATTTTACTCAGATATTCAGCAGCGTCGCAATGACACCACTAAAAGTTGGGGTGGGGGGCAGTGGCGTGGCTAGGATTTTCGGGCCCGTATGCAAAAAATATCGATGGGCCCCCTTCGTCAGCCGTCAGGCAACAATGGAGTTAAACTAAGAAACAACTGCTACTTATGATGGAGGATTTTTAAATAAAATAAATATTCTGCACATTTTAAATGTTAAACGTCCTGATTGCGTATTTATATTATATTATTATGTATTTTTTTACAAATGTTACAGGCTTGCAGTTAATATGTTTTTTTGAGTTAACACAGTAAAGCCATAAAGCGGGGGCAGAGGTGCGGTCCGCATTTGATGACAACATTTAGGTATGACAACATGACCAAACATTGTAAAATATTTACTCTCAAAACTAAATTGTATGTTGCTAAAATAATAAAAGATTAGTGAGACGGGGTGACACCCCACAAAAAATGCAAAATTGTTTGGGACAATGGGGTGGTACCTTGAGTAAACACGGGGGCCATGGCGGCGGCCATGGTAGGTACACACTACCGCTTAGACGCCCTTGGCTGTGCTGTATAAAAGCATTGAGTGTATGTAAATCATCTTCCTTGATAGTGAGGTTGAATACCTTTTTGGCGAGCGCCTAGGTGTCAGGGGCGTCGCGGGAGTAACTGGTTACACTACCGTAGGTAGTCGAAAGATGTTAATCAACGGATCTCGTGCACTCAGGTAGCCGCTGGGTAACTCGGGGCGACCAACCGTTACTACTGCTGATGCGCTGGATGACAGCCCCTTATTCGAATTAGTAATCGATTTTAGTATCCCGACGTATCCCGTGCAATTTGACCACTGAATTAAGTAGTAACGCTGACTCGCTGCGCCGGACACCCAATCATCGGACCCCAGGTGCAAAGATGGCCACTGGGAAACTCTGAGTGGCAAACCGCGCCGCCTTCAGAAATAAACTAAAAAATTTAATGGCAGAAACCTTCCCAAAAGTCAGAGTTTCTTTCAGGCACCTTTTCAGAAAAAACCGTCTGGAAATAAATTCTGCCTTTGGAATATTGTCTACGACTTCCCACATTTTCTTGGCGGTTGGATGAAAACCAAAAACGTATAGTGTTTGTAAGGCCACATTGACTAAAGATTAATTAGATCAACAAATGAAATTTCATTAAGGTAAAGAAAAACATTGACAAATGTTGGACTCAGCTTGTTGTGAAAACACTGTTCATGGTTATTTAAAAATGGCTCAGTTGTGATCATGGATGTTTAGTAATTCTCTCAATGGCTTGCACGACCATGCGGCAACGCCTGTAATGATATTACTACGGATGGACCCTGTTCGATCCCCACCCACTGAATCCCGCTACTTATTGTAAAGTAAAAAAAAAATTCATAAAAACGCTTTAATAACAAGCTTTTATGTACTAATGCACTAAAAAGTAGAACATAAATTATACACTACTATATTAAATTACTATAAAGAAAAGCGTGGGTCACTTTAGTACTTTAGTACCTATTGGATACCTTTACTAATATTTCAGAAGAGACCCACGCTTTTCTTTATAGTAATTTAAATAGTAGTGTATAATTTATTTTCTACTTTTTAGTGCATCATTACATAAAAGCTTGTTATTAAAACGTTTTTTATGATTTTTTTTTCAATACTTTACATGTTTTATTTACAATAGTGTGACATGACTAAAAACCATTGCGCGTCTATTGAACGTGATGGCGCACCTACTGAAGGTGATGGCGCAGCTATTGAACGTGATGACGCGTGTGGTGTGGTTGGATAGACATGCCTACTAATTCGGTTTAAATTTTAATTCATTCATAAAAAATTAATTACGCATCCAATTAAGTCAAATTTAGTTTCAGATTGCATTGTCTTCATGTCTTGACCCACGTGCCAACTGTGAATCGTATCGGTCAAGTAGAAGTGTCCGAATTTTCACTCCAGCGTTTCGATCTAGACAGACTGACGACTGACGACAGAGGAAGCAAGTTAAATAAAATCTTGTAAAAAAAAATTCATAAAAAAAGTTTTAATAACAAGCTTTTATGTAATGATGCACTAAAAAGTAGAAAATAAATTATACACTACTATTTAAATTACTATAAAGAAAAGGGTGGGTCACTTTAGTACTTTAGTACCTATTGGATACCTTTACTAATATTTGAGAAGAGACCCACGCTTTTCTTTATAGTAATTTAAATAGTAGTGTATAATTTATTTTCTACTTTTTAGTGCATCATTACATAAAAGCTTGTTATTAAAACGTTTTTTATGAATTTTTTTTCAATACTTTACATGTTTTATTTACAATAGTGTGACTTGACTAAAAACCATTGCGCGTCTATTGAACGTGATGGCGCACCTACTGAAGGTGATGGCGCAGCTATTGAACGTGATGACGCGTGTGGTGTGGTTGGATAGACATGCCTATTGATTCGGTCCAAATTTTAATTAATTCATAAAAAATTAATTAGGCATCCAATTAAGTCAAATTTAGTTTCAGATTGCATTGTCTTCATGTCTTGACACACGTGTCAAATGTGAATCGTATCGGTCAAGTAGAAGTGTCCGAATTTTCACTCCTACGTTTCGATCTAGACTGACGACAGACTGTCGACTGACGACTTACGACAGAGGAAGTGCGTTAAATAAAAGCTTGTAAAAAGGGGCTTCTTGGAACTTTTAATTATTTCTACAATAATATAAAACAAATATTATATTTCCATTGTAAAAGTTTATCTTTTTAAAGCGCTTAACCTTTTCACCACTCTGTCCCGCATAATAATACAGCGTATACGATGTTTTATTCTATTAAAATACTAGCCTATCTTCTTAGGAAATGTTTATTAAATTAAAAAATGTATTGTATGTTCGTTATTTCCCTTTTATATTATTACCAAGGGAGAATACCATTAAATATGTTTAAAAAATACATGAACAAACAAAGAAATTAAACAGTAACAAATTTTAATACGTTTTACCCGGGGACAAACTCTCGATCTGCACCCCCCCCCCCCCCAAACTCCTGATTTGCACCCCCCCCCCCCTCAAACTTTCGATTTGCACCCCCCTCAAACCTTCGATTTGCACCCCCCTCAAACTTTTGATTTGCACCTCCCCCCCCTCAAACCTTCGATTTGCACCCCCCCCCCTCATACCTTTTTTATATACCGATGGGTCTATGGGGGGGTTTATGACCCCCCCTAACCCCCCCCCCCCCCCCCGCCTACGCCACTGTATATCAGGTTTACTAGACCAGGGATCTGCAACCTGCGGCTCGCAAAAATGTCGAGATGCGGCTCTTAGCTTTAGGCACAAATATTAATAATAATTTTATTTTATTTTCATAACTCATAAAACTATTGTCCTGCAACACTCGGTAAATGAACGATATAATAATAAACAATAAACACTCGCTATTCTATTAGAATATTAACTACTCCCTATTTCAATGTACTTCCTAGTAACTTGTCTATCCCAAATTGAAACATTCAACTTCATGGTGGATATCACAAAGAAACTAAACGAGCTAAATGTAAAACTGCAAAGAAAGGAAAACCCAGCCTATGCCTTGCTTGAAGAAGTGGTTTGTTTCGAAAAAAAATTACTTCATTTTGTCGTAGACACGGAGAGCGGTAAATTAATTTATTTCGAAAAATCTGAAAAAAAAATGGATTCACTGTGAGATGTGAGCAATTTCAAATCACATGCATGTACTCAGACGTTCATAGTAGATTCTCTCAACACAAAAACAAATGAGATTAACTTTGAGCAATTTTGGAATTGATGCTGGTTCGCTTCAAATGAAATTGCTAGATTTGAAAACATGTGTGAGGGGTCGGCGTGGTCGAGTCGGTAAAGCTCATGGTTAAACCGAAAAGTCTCGAGTTCGAACCCTCGGGCAGATGAGGCTCGTTAGCTGGGGACAGCCACTCTTCTAGGAGAGACAAATCCAAAATCAAACAACTGCTGCCTTGTAGTTTGTTCTTGGTTGGACAAAGGCTATGGAAGCAAATCCAAAAAGAAAAGCAGGCTGAAATCGGAGTCAATGGCCTCAATGGCGCATAACCAGTTGACACGTAACGCTTAATTGTGTTGGAGGCGTGGTCGAGTCGGCAAAAAGCTCATGGTTGATACATTCGAACAGTCTCGAGTTCAAACCCACTGGCAGATAAATCTCGATCCCCTTCAACACTAATAATTAAGAACGAAGAAGAAGGAGAAGAAGAAAACATGTGTGGAGTGGTAAGTTCACATATATTAAGAGCAAGTTAGAAGATTTGGAGGTCCAGTAAACATGCACGTTTCGCTGCACAGCTCTAAAAGAAATGCCGCGAGTTGAGACACTATTATGTGACGCATGGAATAGTCTTCCAGGATGCTACAGTAAGGTAAAGAAGTTGGTATATGGAGTGCTGACGATTTTCGGGTCAACATATTCATACAAGCAAGCGTTTTCTTGCATGAATATAATACAAAAATATAGAAGATAACTAATAAAAATATAGAGGCGTGCTTGAAACTGAAAACAAGTTAGGAGCCAGGTTTAAACAAACTTTCAAAAGGCATGCAAGGCCAACTTATTATACATAGTATTAAATAATTAAAGCCGTAAGTTATCGCGTTCGAATCCGGGTTCAAGTCAGTAGACCTTCCTTGAGTCCACCCAAATGTGATGAGTACCTAACTCACGTTAGGCAAAGTAAAGGCGGCTGACCACACTATCTCTTCATGTACCGAGGTCACAGAAACAAGTGAACTCTTGCCCTATAGACCATCAGGTTTGAAAAGAGAATGTTTGTTATTACTCTAGCAGAGCTAGATAAAATACTTTAATAATTTATACAGGCCTATATAATATATATATATATATATATTTATTTATTTATTTATTTATTTATTTATTTATTTATTTATTTATTTATATATCCTAATATATAAATCCCCACGTTCGCACATCTCTCTCTCTCTCTCTCTCTCTCTCTCTCTCTCTCTCTCTCTCTCTCTCTGCACCCCATGCGAATGGCTATCTCTGTTCCTGTCAATGATCAGATCACTGAGTAACTAATAGATATACCCGCACTTCCTGTGTGGATCAGCCGACTAACTCAATGATAATTGCTCCGTCTCTAAGCAGTTTGAATCTATAAATAGAATAACAAAAGGAAGGAAACGAAATTTTAAACTGATTTCCGCCATTAAAAAAATAACATGAAACCTACAGTTCCCGACACATCGCATAGGAATTTAAAATAAATATTAGGCCTATAGGTTTAATACATATTGCATAGAATATAGAAATTTAGATCTAGTGTTCTGGTTAGTAGTTATTTCATGTTTATTAGAATATAGTCTAGAATCTAATCATACGGCTGCATAAAAAGAAAGTTTGAAGGAAATAGAATAGGAATCTAGAGAAGCGGAGGTAAGAAGGTTAAATTAGTAATTTACATGATTTTTATTGTAGTTTCACTGTTTGTTAGGCCCAATTATTAAATCTTTAGATCAGAGGTCCAGCTTGATCATGTGTGGTATCTATTGTGGTGCATTGGAATGAAAAGCCCACATACTTAAATATAGAATCTAGTAGGCCTATACTATAACTGTACTGCCGGCCCTATACTTTAAATTTGTTGCCACAAGAAAAAAGCCTATTTACTATTAGGCCTATTAGTTATAATTTAATTAAATTGAAATATTTGATTATCTTTATAGTTTATAGTGAATGCATGCTAATGAGCATTATTCAAGCTGCTGTTATATTTAGGCTCATAGGCCTATATACTCTATAGCTTAGGCTATATACTATAGACTATATATTATATACCAATATTGTGCATAAAACTTAAAGCATGTAAGCATACACAATAATAATTATCATTAGACCTATAGTAACTAAGACTCGTACTATTTAGTACTACTTTAATAGTACCTTTAAACTATTAGGCATAATGAAATAATGATTAATGATTTCAGTGTTTTCCGCACTTGAGAGGAAAGAGGTTGCAGGGAACTTAGAGACTAATCTTTGCCAACATACTGGATTTCTGGTGATGACAATAGCAGCAGATAGTATGCGGCTCAGTTAATACTAAAAACAATTGATTTTACTAATTAGTGGTAAGCTCTTTTTTAAAATAATATATTATAACATGGTATCGCAAAGGTTCAGGTTGTCCAATAAATGGTAATTAGAGTCAGGTTTAGGACTATAGTTTAATGCTTGGTTAGTAATATGCATCAAGTTGGGAAAGACATAGAAATGGAAATACATAGAATTTGATGTGTTCATTCGCAAACGTTACTATTTAAATTTTTTTAGGCCTGCTATTTATTGCTGAATAATAAAATTACTATACTTATCCACTATATTATGTTTAAATAAAGTGAGTTTAGATCAGTCGAGTAAATAAATTTAACAGCAAGACATAGCTAAAATTTACAATGAATATATATATATATATATATATACTAGCTGCATCCCGTGCTCCGCCACGGTAAATCTTTTTTAAATGTACCAACTTTGGAACAGAACAGAACAAAACAAACAAAAACATAACACAAACACAAACAAAACACAACCACAACACAACACAACCACAACATAACACAACAAAACAAACAAAAACATAACACAAACACAAACAAAACACAATCACAACACAACACAACCACAACCACAACCACAACACAACCACAAACACAACGACAACACAACCACAACATAACCACAACACAACACAACCACAAACACAACCACAACACAACCACAACCACAACACAACCACAACATAACCACAACACAACACAACCACAACACAACCACAACACAACACAACCACAACACAACCACAATACAACCACAACACAACACAACCACAACACAACCACAACACAACCACAACCACAACACAACCACAACACAACCACAACACAACACAACCACAACACAACCACAACAATAGAATCACCAACGAACAACACGCTTTTCTTAGGCATCCGCGCCCAGAGAGAGCCTTTCCAGCATTCTCTATACTATAATTCTAAATTTTCACCATCTGTTAACACCGAAAAACAAAAACAAAAAAATAGTGATTTTGAGAGATCATAGTCTAATTAGAAAATAATGTAAATAATCTTAACATTTTTTCTATTTTACTTAACATATAATAATCAATGTGGAAGTAATAAAAAAAATTAACTTAATTTATTGAGAGTGAGTTGAATATTTAAAAAAAAACATTTTCCCATACGTCCGCGCTCAGAGAGAGCCTTTCCATTATTCTCAAAAAGTCTAATTTCACCATCTGTTTTCATAACACCGAAAAACAAAAGCAAAAAGATAGTGATTTTAGAGAAATCATAGACTAATTAGAAAAAAAAAATGAATAATATAAATAATCTTAACATTTTTCTCTTTTAATTATGAACATTAACATATACTAATCAATGCGGTAGTAATACAAAAAAGATTAACTTAAATTATTGTTGAGATAAATATATTTTCAAATTACCTCCCTTGAAAAAAATTACCACAAAAAAAAGTTGAATTAATTAGTTTTTTCGACCTACTTTTATGGAAATGTATCCATTTTTTCTAGGAATATAAACTAAAATGATATTTGACATTGATCTTTTTAATATGTTTTAGCAATGTGCGAATATTTAATATTTTCATAACGTTATGCAAAAAAGTAAACACAGTGTCATTTATAAAATAGCTCTATGCCGCTATATAAACAAACCCTACTCTATTACTTATAATAAGACACTGCGGTGCACTGAAAAGCACAGCATGGTGCGCAGTTTACTTTTATAGTCCCAAAATCTATAGCGATGACGGACGGACGGACGGACGGACGGAAGGAAGGAAGGACAAGCACAGCCCGCTTATATTATAGATATATATATATATATATATATATATATATATATATATATATATATATATATATATATATATATATATATATATATATATATATAATTTGATTGCTATTTTATAAAAGTATGTAAATCACAGACCAAACATTACTTTGTATTGTGTCTACAACTTAACAAAAATGCTACTACTTTGATGGATTGCACTAAATAGGGGTTAGCTTTAATTTAATAATTTGTGAGATATTCTTGCTAATCTATGTGTAAATTGCTTTTCAGGACTATGAGTGTGTTTGGCCATCCAGATTTCATAACTACAACTGATGTTCAATTACAAGGGATATTAATCAGTCTCTGTGGACTATACACTGTGCCTAGTTTCATCCTCAGGTAACTGTACTATAGGCATAACCCATTTTTAAAGTAATTATTATAGCAAGAGATAGCATTGTATGTTATAATAAATATAATGGATTTTAATCCAAAATATTTTATTAATTATTGTCTTTTTTTAAATTCTAATAAATCAGTGAGTTGTACAACATAGAGGGTATTATATTTGAATGATAATTGAACCACATATTGTTATAGAGCTCAAAACTATGTACTTATCTAATATAATTAATATACTGAAACAGTTTTATTGAAGCATATTATTTCATATTTTACCACACAGAGACTGATGTGTAAGCTTAAAGTAAAGGCATCAAATCAAAGTATCAGCCATCAAGAGGGTAAATATTGATAGTCTACTTCATTAATCTTCAATATGAATGAACACAATTTTAAATCTATAATCTTTGCTGATAATGTTTGTTTCTTGTTATTCATCATGTTCAGTGCTTTATCTTTTCAAAGTAATTAGTTATAGTAAAGAAATATTAGAGATAGTAATATAAATTTGTAATTTATTTTTCTTGCAAGTTCCACAAAAGAAAGTATCAAAATATTTTGCCTTTATTTCATTTACAGAAAAACATTCAAAATCATATTGTGATACACAAGTCAAACAAGTCTGACCAGCATTTTGATACAGGCCAAGAAAAAGCTGGATACTTGATTGGAAGGGTCGCACAAAAAACATGGGTTATCACTAGGGAAACAAAGCTCGCAATACAGTTCACTGTTAGGACAGCAAGCCAAATACTTCTAAACTTATTTGAATAATTTTTGCTGTTTATTATAATTCATCCAATTGTCTTATTAAATATATAAATTTATATATATACACAATTCCTAATATAGAATTTCTAAAAATGTTTTATTATAATATTTAAAAATGAAACAAACATGTTCCCAGAACACAGCCACATAATGTCAACATGTTCCCAGAACACAGCCACATAATGTCAACATGTTCCCAGAACACAGCCACATAATGTCAACATGTTCCCAGAACACACAAAATGGCAACATGTTCCCAGAACACAGCCAAATAATGGCAACATGTTCCCAGAACACACAAAATGGCAACATGTTCACAGAACACACAAAATGTCATTATGTGCCCAGAACACACAAAATGGCAACATGTTCCCAGAACACACAAAATGGCAACATGTGCCGAGAACAATGCCCCTTACAGTTGACATGTTCCCAGAACACAGCCCGTAGTTGGTCTGCCATAAAAAGTTAACAATACTTTACTTTTTCCTTAACAATTTTACAAGCAGGTAATAAAGCCATAAATCTTTACTGTGGATATAGCCAATAAATAGGGTAACCTTCACTATATGCAATTTGTAGTTTTCAATGCCTGTCCCATGCATATTATTTAGCCTATTGTTTTGGGCCTTGCTTCATTTACTCAATAAATTATATAGGCATGAGAATTTTCATTTTAATCTGCAAAAGCTACTTTCTGTACATTATTATTTTCAAACTACATCATATATTTTTCTCTTCTCTGATAAAAAATATTCCTCATATTGTTTGTGTCAAGTATTTTATTTTTATCTATGCAATGCTATATTCTTATTTTATAATAATTACTTTTATACAAATTCCTTTGAAAACTGTTCTTTATTGATTTGTATCATTTTCTTTATTTCTGAAAAATAAAACTTTGTTTGGGAATCCTTTTTTTTTGTTTCTGTACAAATTAATAAACATAAATACCTACCAGGCTTAATATCCAGCAACATTAAACAATTAAGTAGGGCCTATTGTTAGTAATGGTAAATTATATACTAATTAATGTGATTTCTCCTGGCCACCTTGTTCTGAATACCTTCAACTGTGTCAATGTTGCTACCAACTCCAATAATTAAAACTGAAGCCATTTACTATGAAGTAAAACTTGGGTGTAATCCAGATCCACCCAGTTGCCGGGGGCAAGGTACCAAACATGATGTCCAGTAGAGGGTTAAGAAAGTATCATTATTAAATCACTATTAAACCCCTCCTCGCCTACGCCATTGCTTGTATGCATATGGACGTTATCGGAATTTACTGTATTGCTTATAAGTCGAAAATGCGAAAAAGACACGTTTAACATTACTAGTTTGAAGAATAACATTCATGTTAGCCGAAACAGGTGTATTCTAAAGGTGTTTAAATTCATTTTATTGTTCATTACGATTACGATGTCGTAAAATATAGGCCTATTTAAAAAAAAGCATAACTAAAAAGTGTTTAAACGCATTTTCTTCTTAGAAAAGCCGCACATGCATGATATCATTAACATTACGGCAAATCAAACCCTTGAAGAAGCCCCATCAACCATTCAATTATTACGATGGGCAACAAATAAAACGCCCGCATCAAGGTACAGTCCTTATGCTATCGACATTAGCTCAACCCCGGCAACAAACGTGTCCCAAAACCAAGAATTGAAATCTTGACCCATTATTCTGATTAATTAGTGGTTAAACATCTTTAGGCATCTGAAAACGTTAGTTTTTAATCTAGTGTACTCAAAAAGGAACAACATAAAGCTTTATGCCGCCTTAAAAACCCAATCCCATGTTACGCAAGGCGTCGATAGAGAAAGAATAAGGCTTTGAGGCAGAACAGGCAAGGGCTTAGATAACTGCCAAAATACCTAATCTGTAGACCTCACAAGTCTAGACGATATATTTGTGCCTCTGTTTTTAGACTTTCAGAACAAATGCATGTGATGTGGTCAGTAGGCACATAAAAGAGAAAAGTAGTTTTAATCTAGAGACTTCAAACATTTCTGAAGGACCGAATTTGAACTTGTAGGCCGTGGTGTCGATGCCAAAGTTTAGCGTCGTCCGCAAAGATAAGCTATCGTTATATCATCTCTATGCCCATATTGTGACAGATATTTACAAATGTGTCTAATATAGGACAGAATACATAGCTACTCAACAGAGATAAGCGCAATCACTTGTCCACGACTTAAGAAACCACTGTACTGCAAAACCCACCTAAATGGAAAATGTCTTAGATGTGTGTTTTAATACAAATGTGTACCTCGTCGCGAGTTAGGACCTGTTGGTAGTCTGTTACTACTCTATATCTAAAAACAATAAAAAGATAACGTGAATTTTATTTGTTCAATTTCTTGGCTAACTGTATTTGTTGCATCTTGTTCAATTTTGTTAATATTGATTAACCTAAAGGGTTCAAATGTAACAAAGAAAATTGTGACTAAGTTTCCGGGTGCGGGTATGCGGACACTAGTTAAAGTAGGCCCTATATATCTATTTATATTTATAGAAATGAAAGTATGTTTATCTGTTTGTCCTATATGAATTACTACATCTTTTTCATCGGATCGCCATAAAACTATGTGAACAGAGTTTTTTCCAGGAATCTATTCGGAGGGGGGGGGGGGGGGAGAAAGCAGAGCCCCCCACCCCCCCCCAAAGAAAGTCTATCGACCCCCCCACCCCCGAACGAAACGGAATATTTATATAGAAAAAAATACTTTTAACAGTGTCCGCACGCCCCCCCCCCGGAAAGATTTCGCCAGGGCGGCACCCTAGCAGGAAGCAGAAGCGTAGCAACCTATTCCGGCGCCCGGGGCGAACTATCAATTATGTGCCAACCCTACTCAAACGCTGGCAAAAAGGCGCCCATCCCTACATACACTCCCCTATATAAAATAATTGAGGATATCAGCCATGTATAAATCTGTTTCCTTAAATTTTAATGAAGAATGAGGATTTTTTTTAAAATTGTCTACCCCTTTTGGCGCCCCATTCGATCTGGGGTCTCTGACAGGAAGCAATGCAATTTTTCTCCATAAAAATAAAAGCCAGATGCAATTTGACACTGTTCGTACGAGAGTCATAAAATTTTGGGTAGTTGGTGAAAAGGGTTTCTAGAAAGAAAAAAATTCTTAAGTGTGGCACCCTGTGAGGGTTCGATTTTTCTAATTATACGATTATGAGCTCAGAATCCAGAGGGGAATCCAGAGGGGCTATCTCATCAATTGCGGTCATAGGTAATACTAGATTCAGCAGAGGCGCAGCGAGGGGGCGGGGGGTACATATGTCACCGGGAGCCAACCCTAGGGGCGCCAAAATGGTTGGAAAAATTTAAAAGCTCATTTTAGCTATAGTTTTGCATTATAAATATTTAAAAAATACGGGGGGGGGGGGCGCCAAATTGAAAGTTTGTCTCCGGCGGGAGGGGGGGGGCGCCAAATTGAAAATTTGTCCCCAGGCGCCAGGAATGGTGCTACGCCTCTGAGATTCAGTGATAAAACTACACCAGGTTCATCCGCCAGCTCCCCGGCGGTTGAGTGGCCCAGAGCGGCCAAGACCCATCTCGGGCGACCCTACGGTTTAGATGGGCTACTATAAATGTTCACTAAGTAGAATAATGAGCGCCCGCCGGCGCCCTGGCAGTTGGCGACAGCGAGCGCCCCGGCAGTTGGCGACAGCGAGCGCCCCGGGCTCTACAGAGAGTGCCTCCTTAAAGAGCACCCTACAATAGGGACACGGTGGCACACGACATTTTATAATTAAACCGAATTAGGGGCGCCCCTGCGGAAATATAACCAGTGGCTCCCTGGAGCGCCAAGGGACGCGTCTCTAACACATGGGCGGTCGCCAATGTGTGTTCTACCTCACTATTACAGAGGTTGATTAACGTACACTCAAGGCTTTCATACAGTGAGCCTTGGTGCGTCTAGGCGTCAGTGGAGACAAACCCGCGCCCCAAAAACGAATATGTGGGTTTGTTTGTTTAAGCATTATCAAAGATTTCATTCGTTTGTCATTCAAATTTGAGAAGTTAATGCTAATACCCCTGTGGTGGTTTCTACGAAAAAAATTCGATTTGGTGGCGCCCTGGCAGGGTTCCATTTAGCTCCCCGGGTTTTCCCGTGAGTACTATGGTACCTTTGTTTGTTTTAATAATTGCGAAACGCTATGAATATGATGGGCTACTATAATCGCTCACTATACCGAGTGAGGCGCCTTCCTACCTACGCCCACCTACCTACATACCTAACTCCCTGCCTACGTACCTACCTATCTACTAACCTGCCTGCGCTGCTGCCTGCCTACCTACTTTCCTACCTACCGTTATTCCCGCCAAACTGCTTTCCTTCCACCCCGCCTGTCTACACACCTCACATCCTACTTACACACACACATATCTTCGTATGTATATATGTATGTGTTAGTGTGCTCTAGGACTATGTATTTTTACATTTTTGTTGTTACGTAGAACTATTCAGTATAAAGGAGTTTCCTTTTTTTTTGACGTTGTAACTGCCGCTAAAATATTCTTTTTTGTATGTGTGCATAAAATAGTGTAGGTTTATTAACAAAAGTAAATTTTAGTATGTATTTAAGTGTATATAATCATTTTCGTCAAGCCAATGTGTTCATAATCTTAAATTTAAAAACCCATGAAACTCGATAGCCAAAGATTTAGAATGAGAATAATTGCTATTTAACCAGTAACACCTATTCTAATTATTGTAATAATATTTTTTTAAAATAAATATACACAGAGATAGATTGTTTTCTTATATAATTTATTTAAAAAGTCAACTGTATTTCATAACGAAAATTAACACAAAATACATTCGAATAGAAACTGTCAAGGGAGACTACTCTAATATTTGTAGGAATAATAGTTTTTATTTAGAGTTGTTTTTTTTATTATTAGAAGAAAAGTTAATCATGTAGGTTCTATAAAAGATTACCTTGCATTTAAAAAAAAAAGATATTCGGCAGGTTTAGAATGAGAAATAGTCAAAATTATTTATTATATTCATTAGTTGTTGTTTTTTTAATAATATAGTACAAAGACCTGTTTTAATTATTTTTTAAAAATCTTATTTTAATTAATAAATTATAAATGAAGATCGAGGATCTATATTTTAAAAAAAATAGTTTAACTGTCCCTAAACAATTGTATCAATCGCTGAGAAATTAAGAATTAATAATTACGTTTAACGCTTTATTAATTAAACGAGTTGAATTATTTCCGTTTTGATAAACTCTCTCTCTCTTTATAACTACTAACGCTTTATCATTGAGTTTCTTAAGAGAAAAATACAGGAGAGCGGTAGTTATCATTGACTCTGTCATTGATAATTTCATTGAGTCTTTCATAGAAAATAGTGTTTGATCGGCTGCTCTCTGTCTGTCCGCAAAAAATTTTCGCCGGACATCACGTCAGAATCGGCAGCGATATATGGAGAACTTTTTACGGACTTTTGTTGAAAATAATATTTAGATGTTTTAAATGTATAACCACAATTTTATTTAAAGAAGAAAAATAAAAAATAAATGCGTATTCGAATGTAGAGAAACAGTATTATTTATGCAACCGGAAAAGCATTAATACATTTGAAAAAGAACGCATAAAACTGTGACGTCACTATTGCTTATACATTAACTAATGACGTCATCTGCTGTGTTTAGAATAAAAAGAAGGCCGATTCTAGTCGGAATAAGATACGCATGCGATACGCATGCGCAATGGAGAGAAACTACGACTTAGCGGCGATGTTTTCGATGGTACTGCGCATGCGTGTGTTTACAACCGCAGAACCCTAATACCAACCCTAATCCTATCCTTAACCCTATCCCTAATCCTATCCCTAACCCTAACCCTAGCCCTAATCCTATCCCTAACCCTATCCCTAATCCTACCCCTAACCCTCATTCTTTTGCCGAAAAATCTTATTCCGAGTAGACACTTCGTAAAAAGAAATGAACTATTTCATTCAAATTTGATTTAGATCTACGTACACTATGAAATGTATACAATACAATTTTATTTTATGTATTTGGATTCTAGATCTAGAGATTCTAGATCTAGACTAAATCTAAATCTAAATCTACGCAATAACTAGATCTAGACGTAGACGCTAAGATCTAGATTTAGACTCTAACTTCTCTAAAATCAATTCCAAAAATAAATTTCTATATTAGGACTAAACTATTTCAAGACTTATTTATTTTATACAAAATCTTTGTTTGGAACTGGCTAATTTGGGATAAAAAAATTAATTTGAAAGAATAGGCATATTCGCGTAAGTTAAGATTTTAAAATACGTCTTTCATTCTCCGTATTTTATAAGGTGCCTAAATAGCGGAGATGTTAGTGTACATTAAACCACGCAGGTGGTGCGGGTTCGAGACACACCAAGTCAACTTGGATAATGTATTTTCTTTTTATTATGTTCGGGCTAAACTTTAAAAAAAAATTCTTTTAGGAATCTAGATCTAGATCTAGATTGTCGGGTGTCCGATAGGGCACTTCCCGGCGCCGCAGGCGCTTCAAATTTGGCAGGATCTTGCCTTGGGGCGACAGAACACGGAGGCCGGTTTGCCGAAAAGTCTACGATGAGGGGGTCAAAACTGACCTCGACTGATCGGTACCTTATATGAGCTATAAATCGAAAAAAATGTCCACGGAGGAACCTCTTCATAACTCTTAAGGTCGTAGACCGACCCTCGGGCGAATTAATTAAGCATTCAAATTCTAAATGTTTTCGAAAGCCTAAGCGAAGCTGGGCAGCATGCCTAGTATATATATATATATAGCAATCAAACAAAAAAACTAGTTGATAGGTTCAATGCATATCATTTTATTTTGTATCAAATATTAGATGACAAGCTTGTTAATTTTTTTTTTTTAGAAATGTGAAAATTGAATATGCTGAATATCTGAATAAGTTTAACATAATATAATTTGTATTACAATTTTTTTACATATTTTTAAGAAGTTCAAAGTTCAGACAGGCAAAATACACATCCGCACAAGCAACACAGTCCTAAGACTATATAACTACATGTGGTAAGCCAAAAGGCGAACAAGTACAAGATCTTGTGGCAATATCGCTTGGAGTTCGCAGAATCATAGGTGACATCGTCATAAACACGGTACACGAAAATACTCCCTGAAAGTGTTTCAAAACGAAAATATAATTAATTATTGTAATAATTTGTATCAATTTATTCAATAACGGTAACAACACTAGACACGGTGGCCTTTATTCGCATTGGCGGTTGTAAAACGCGGTACACAAAAATACTCCATGAAAGTGTTTCAAAAAAGAAAATATAATTAGTTATTGTAATAATTTGTATCAATTTATTCAATACAATTTATTCAATTACGGTAACAACACGAGGCACAGTGGTTTTCTAATTCGCATTGGTGTTTGTAAAAAACAAAAACCACAACGTAATAACAGCATTTAAAAAAGCAATTGAGTAGTAAAGGCATAGCATTAACATAGCACTCAAAAATTTGGAATAAAGAAGTGCTATTTCATTGTTATAATACAAAATAAGATTGAATAAGAATATAATAGATGGGTGAGAAATGTTGCGACGAGTCAGTTTGGGAGGTCAGTAAATAATTTTTGTTTTAGTTTAGTTTTGCATATATTTTAATATCAAGATAGTTTTATTTATTAGGAAGGTGTTCCATAAATTAGAAACAGAGTAGACGAAGCTATGTTTTAGGATGGGGGTCATCCATAAATGACGTCACGCTTTTTTTGACGATTTTTACCTCCCCACTCCCCTCCGTCACACGTCGTAAGCCAGACCCAGAGGCATAGCGACCCTACCCGGCGCCCGGGGACAAACTTTCAATTTGGCGCCCCTCTCTGATGCAAATTTTCGATTTGCACCCCCCTCCCCTCAAACTTTCGATTTGCACTCCACTCAAACTGCAAAAATGCAGCTAAAATGACATTTTAATTTGTTTTTACAACCCATTTTGGCGCCCCCTAAGGTCGGCGCCCGGGGACATTTGTCCCCCCCTGTCGTCGTCCCCCCCCCCCATCGCTACGCCTCTGGCCACATCCCACCCCCTTAAAATGACATCACATCTCAGCCTACAACACCCCTCAAAATTGCAGTTGAATTTTTTTTTAAACATCGATATTTTTTTCTAAAATCTCGTCTGAACTCTGTCAAAATAAAGTATTTTAACCAATTCTTATTACAATTTATTAAAACAGTTTTCTAAAACGCGAAATATTATTTTTTTAATTATCGGAAGTATATTAGTTGTGTATCCTTTCAAAAATGTGGCTTAGCTTCACTTTTTATATATTTTAGCTATTGTTAACTCTAAATTATATAATTTGTATACAGAAAAAATTAACTCACTGGGCAGAATTCCATTTCCTCCCCTATATATACAATGCACGGAGCAAAATTCTTTCCCTAATCAATATTTAGGCATTACTGGGCAGAATTCATTCCTTTCCCCGTATCAATGTAGAATTGGATAGAATTCCTTCCCCCATCCATATCTAGGTAGAATAGGATAGCATTCCTTCCCTTCCACATATCTAGGTAGAATTGGATAGAATTCATTCCCTTCCTCATATTTAGGTAGAATTGGATAGAATGCATTCCCTTCCTCATATCTAGGTAGAATGGGGCAGAATTCATTTCCAAAATGCTGATTTCGTTTCCATCCCTTGTATAACATAAGAGTTGCATTTATTAAACACTATTCACTTTTTCCCAGTGTTTCTCCTTGAATTTTTTCATAGGCGGGAGGGGGGGGGGGGGGTGGAGGAGGGGGGGTAGACTCTTCTGGGGCCCCGAAGAGATACCTCTAAGAAACTGCTTTCTTCTCCTATCTAAGTAAAAATGAAATGGAAGTGCTTCAAGTGACTCACCTGCGATGAGCGAAAACAGCTCAACCAGGTGGAGAAGCATCTCTACGGTAGACATTCGTTTCCTCTCTCCTTGGACCAAGCTGAGCAAGGAGCTGACTAGACCAATGCTTCCAGACACAATTAGGTAAATGGGGATCGAGGACTCTATCGGACAGTCATCTTTGTACAGAGCACCTGGCGACATTAAAGATAATTATGGGGACATGTTTTATAAATAATACTTTTGAAAGATTCTTTGGTCTTTTAAAACGATTATAAAATCGCCACATTTAGAGAAATTTAGATCATTTTTTTCACGATTTTTTCTCTTTTAAATAAAATAAAGTTTTATTTGATTAAAAAGTATATTACTTTTTATCCTAGCACTCTTCTGTCACTATATCAACATGTTTTTAGTTGCAATCATTTATCAAAACTATCATGGGAATTGGAAAAGTAAAAAACTAAATTCATCAAAATATTTTTATTGAAATCAATCAAATATGACAATCTTGGAAATAAGAATACTCAGTCAACAACTAAATAATATATCAACATATTTTTAAAAATTGTAATCGCTCACCAATGACAATCATGGAAATAGGAACACTCAGGTAAAATCCAAGAAAAATGCTGCAACAAACTGTAAAAAAAAAGTACATCCTTTTAAAACGTCGCAAAACATAACATTTCTTAATAGTATACAAATGAATAATTCCCTATAGTTTCACTGTACAGTCCATTTCAGAAAACATCCCACCTGTAGATAGTATGATAACAAACACAGCTTGCAAGAAAGTGAGCGTGTTTTGTGATTCTTGCCTGGCGACTTTGATCCTTACATAGACGGAGTTAGAAACTTGAGGTGCTCCTGTGTGGAAACAAATGTGAACATAAAAACTGATATTTTGATGGATAATAGATAATTCCAAATTGGCTACTCGGAAAAAGATGTTTCGGCAGAAAATACGATACTCAATAGTTGTGCACATGCGCTGTGACCTTAATAGCTGCGCTAGGGTTAGGGTTGGGGTTAGGGTTGGAGTAAGGGGTAAAGTTAGGGTTCTGCGGTTTGTTTGTAAAGACACCCAATCGCAGTACCATCGAAAACATTGCCACCAATCAAGGGGTTAGTTTCTCTCCATTGCGCATGCGTATCTTTTTCCGTCTAGAAACGGCCATTTAATTTTTTTTTATGGTTAAGTGTCGCTTCTTACTCTACATAGTGATATTATTCAAGCACTACTAGTCATATTATAGAGTTAAGCTGGTGATTTAAAACACCATACATACATGTGCTTCATTGTAAGTTTGATATATTATATATTATTATTGTAAAATATTTAAAAATTACCTCTTCCATTATTTTGTTGGAAACTGGTACCATCACTAGTCATTGTTATCTGAACATTTGCTGGTGGTGGTTCGGTGTTTGGGTTTGTATTTTGCTGAACCATAAATTAGAAATTAAAAATGTAACAATAAAAACATTCTACATGTAAAAAAATGTAAAGTAGAAAAGATAATAATGAGGAAATGAAGCAGCATTTAATGCTCATTAATATGTAAGAACTTTGGTGCATACTTTCGTTTTATAGAGTGCAATACACTTTGGATGCGATGGATAATATAATCGTTCACTAAATCGGCGGTTTGCAATTTGACGCTCCCCCGCGATAACTGCAGCTCCTAAGTTTGTTTTAAAGAGATCCATACACTTTGGATACTATGATATCGAACCTGACACGTCCACCGGCGCCCCGGTGTTCGGTGAACTGAGCTCCCATTTGAGCACTATGGCATCTAAATTAGTTTTAAAGAACACCCTACAATAGATGACTTAGCAGAAACAGGGGACGCACCCGGCGCACAAGCGTTAGTATATTTGGTAGCCCTCGAGAGCGCCCCGTCACGCCCTTGATGCATGGAAGGTCGCCGAGGTGCGTTCTGCCTTACTATTACAGTGGGACGAGTACGTACCTTTTTTTTACTAATTGTGATTAAAAAGTATTTTATAAGCACACACATACACTCACACACAGACGCACATACACAAATAATCACACCCATACACACACTCTCTCTCTCTCAAACATATACATATCCTATATATATATATATCCTATATATATATATATATATATATATATATATATATATATATATATATATATATATATATATATATATATATATATATATATATATATATATATATATATATATATATATATATATATATATATATATATATATATATGTATGTATATATATATATATATATATATATATATATATATATATATATATATATATATATATATATATATATATATATATATATATATGTATATATATATATATATATATATATATATATATATATATATATATATATATATATATATATATATATATATATATATATATATATATATATATAAACAATTACCTGGTTACACATTTGGACCACCTTATTTGTTTTTACAGTAACCCCAAAGTAACAGCCAAAGTTTAGTATTAAATGCAAAAAGATCATAACTTGAGATAAAATATGTAAAAGATCTCACGAGCTTCCAAAGCTATTATTTAAAAAAGTAAATTCGTTTTATTTTCTTATTTTCATTTTATTTAAAAATCTTGTTGCTCTAACGGTTTTTTTTATATTTGATTTATTTATACGTTTCTTTAAGCAGATTAGTGTTGTTTATTATTATTATTTTACAATACTTACAGTTTTTAAATTGAATTTAATCGACTAGAATATGTGGTGCCTAATCAAGCAGTATATATATATATATATATATATATATATATATATATATATATATTTATATATATATATATATATATATATATATATATATATATATATATATATATATATATATATATATATATATATATATATATAAACAATTACCTGGTTACACAATGGGACCACCTGATTTGTGTTTACAATAACCCCATTTGATGTGACTGATATTTGCTTATTCATCACCTGTGGAGTTTTAAAGAGGCGCACACTTAATAAGTTCATATGTGTAAAAACAATCCAGTTACCAGAACCAAAAATTTATATTATACAAAATCAAGACTTAGCATTTAAATTAGTTGAATTAGCAGGATTTCTTAAAATCATACCAAAGCAGCCAACATTTAGTATTAAATGCAAAAAGATCATAACTTGAACTAAAATATGTAAAAGATTTCATGAGCTTCCAAAGCTATTATTTAAAAAAGTAAATTCGTTTTATTTTCTTATTTTCAGTTTATTTAAAAGCTTGTTGCTCTAACGGTTTTTTATATTTGTTTTATTTATACGCTTCTTTAAGCTGATTAGTGTTGTTTATTATTATTATTTTACAATAGTTACATTTTTTAAAATTGAATTTAATCGACTAGAAAAGGTGGTGCTTAATCGAGCAGAATATATATATATATATATATATATATATATATATATATATATATATATATATATATATATATATATATATATAAACAATTACCTGGTTAGACAATGGTCCCACCCGATTTGTGTTTACAATAACCCCATTTGATGTGACTGATATTTGCTTATTCATCACCTGTGGAGTTTTAAAGAGGCGCACACTTAATCAGTTCATATGTGTGAAAAAAAATCCAGTTACCAGAACCCAAAATTTATACTATTCAAAATGACAATTCAGCATTTAAATTAGTTGTATTAGCCGGATTTCTTAAAATCATACCTAAGCGGCAAAAATTTAGTATTAAACGCAAAAAGATCATAACTTGAACTAAAATATGTAAAAGATCTCACGAGCTTCCAAAGCTATTATTTAAAAAAGTAAATTCGTTTAATTTTCTTATTTTCAGTTTATTTAAAAGCTTGTTGCTCTAACGGTTTTTTTATATTTGTTTTATTTATACGCTTCTTTAAGCTGATTAGTGTTGTTTATTATTATTATTTTACAATACTTACATTTTTTAAATTGAATTTAATCGACTAGAAAAGGTGGTGCTAATTCGTAGCAGAATATATATATATATATATATATATATATATATATATATATATATATATATATATATATATATATATATATATATATATATATATATATATATATATATATATATATATAAACAATTACCTGGTTAGACAATGGTCCCACCTGATTTGTGTTTACAAAAACCCCATTTGATGTGACTGTTATTTGCTTATTCATCACCTGTGGAGTTTTAAAGATTTTTAAAGATTAAAATATGTAAAAGATCTCACAAGCTTCCAAAGCTATTATTTAAACAAGTAAATTCGTTTAATTTTCTTATTTTTAGTTTATTTAAAAGCTTGTTTCTCTAACGTGTTTTTTTAATATTTGTTTTATTTATATGCTTCTTTAAAGATGGTTACAGCCACTGCTACAGCAGTCTCCACAGTTTTCATACCATGATTCGTTTTTCTTGGGACACTGCTTCCAGATCATATTATTTAGGGACTCTTTCTGGTTTTGAGTATATCCACCGAGACATTTTGTTAGCAGTTCTGTCTTTGCAAGATCTTTCCAGACAGGTTTAATGGTTTCCATGACTGTAGTAAGGAGGTAATGATGAGATGTATGCTTGTACTCTTTGCCTTCTTTGATAGCCTTCAAATAAGGACACCAAACAGGGTTACAAAAGTTGTGTACATGTTTCTCATCAGATGAGCCCTTATGGAAAAATACTGCCCAAACAGATGCCCTCATCTTCACAATATCACTCTTATTTTCTCTGATTGCATTTCCATAATAAGATTGTATTTTATCAATAGAGGCATCAGTCGGTCTACCCTTCCCACCTAGCATCTTTCCATCAGGCAACATTTCTTTTGTGCTGTTTCGGAGTCTGGTTCCAACTCTCTTCTGTACGTGACCAACACATTCAAGCTTTTCGATCATTTTTTCACCATAAGGTTTACTCTCACATACTTTCTTATATGCGTTAGTATCCCCATCTTCACTGAAACCTGTATATCTTAACTTGTACTGCTCAACTGATCTTCCAAACATATCGCATGTACCACTCGCTTCCATGGAACCGCTAGAACCCTCATCTGTCAATGTGCAGTCTGCACCATGGTTGGCTTCCCATTGTTTATATTTGTCTGTACTATGGTCCTGTTGTTTGCAAACGTCACATGATTTGCATATTTTTATTTTTACTTGTGTATCAAGGACCTTTCCATTGGTCATGCCAATAGCTGTCACTACACCTATTTTGGATGGATGGATGGATGGATGGATGGATGGATGGATGGATGGATGGATGGATGGATGGATGGATGGATGGATGGATGGATGGATGGATGGATGGATGGATGGATGGATGGATGGATGGATGGATGGATGGATGGATGGATGGATGGATGGATGGATGGATGGATGGATGGATGGATGGATGGATGGATGGATGGATGGATGGATGGATGGATGGATGGATGGATGGATGGATGGATGGATGGATGGATGGATGGATGGATGGATGGATGGATGGATGGATGGATGGATGGATGGATGGATGGATGGATGGATGGATGGATGGATGGATGGATGGATGGATGGATGGATGGATGGATGGATGGATGGATGGATGGATGGATGGATGGATGGATGGATGGATGGATGGATGGATGGATGGATGGATGGATGGATGGATGGATGGATGGATGGATGGATGGATGGATGGATGGATGGATGGATGGATGGATGGATGGATGGATGGATGGATGGATGGATGGATGGATGGATGGATGGATGGATGGATGGATGGATGGATGGATGGATGGATGGATGGATGGATGGATGGATGGATGGATGGATGGATGGATGGATGGATGGATGGATGGATGGATGGATGGATGGATGGATGGATGGATGGATGGATGGATGGATGGATGGATGGATGGATGGATGGATGGATGGATGGATGGATGGATGGATGGATGGATGGATGGATGGATGGATGGATGGATGGATGGATGGATGGATGGATGGATGGATGGATGGATGGATGGATGGATGGATGGATGGATGGATGGATGGATGGATGGATGGATGGATGGATGGATGGATGGATGGATGGATGGATGGATGGATGGATGGATGGATGGATGGATGGATGGATGGATGGATGGATGGATGGATGGATGGATGGATGGATGGATGGATGGATGGATGGATGGATGGATGGATGGATGGATGGATGGATGGATGGATGGATGGATGGATGGATGGATGGATGGATGGATGGATGGATGGATGGATGGATGGATGGATGGATGGATGGATGGATGGATGGATGGATGGATGGATGGATGGATGGATGGATGGATGGATGGATGGATGGATGGATGGATGGATGGATGGATGGATGGATGGATGGATGGATGGATGGATGGATGGATGGATGGATGGATGGATGGATGGATGGATGGATGGATGGATGGATGGATGGATGGATGGATGGATGGATGGATGGATGGATGGATGGATGGATGGATGGATGGATGGATGGATGGATGGATGGATGGATGGATGGATGGATGGATGGATGGATGGATGGATGGATGGATGGATGGATGGATGGATGGATGGATGGATGGATGGATGGATGGATGGATGTCCGCAGCTTTAAGTCGTATCTCCTCCTCTACGAAGCAATATCGAGGACTAGTTCCAAAAGCAAATATGTTAAGCAAGTTCCGAGGATGATTGTGGGCCAAAACAATTCCCGGAATTCCTTCCTGGATTTCCCGGAAAAGCCAAAAAAAACTCGAAAAAATGCAGTTTTTGGCCCATATCTCGGAAACCAGACCACTTAGCGACTTGAAACATTTACCAATCGATTCCTGCCATAATTTAGAACAATACTGCCGAAGAAAGTTTTCAAAAATATCCTTTCGTTCGGTCACAATAAATTTGCTGAATATATGATTTATCTCGATTTAAAATTGTTATGGATAACATAAGGAAATTGCGCTTAAATTGTCACTAGACTTTTTATTAACTTGTTTAGGTTTCTATTAGTAGGCATTGCTTTGATAAATACTGTAAGATAACAAGTATTCTCACAGTATTTTATGAAAGGGCCAGAAAGGGTGAATGAAAATTGTCACTAATCACTATTCCTAGTAAAACAACATTCAATTGGAAGTACATTTTCCATGTTTTTAGACATTCTGACGGGCTACCCCTACCCTCCTTAGATGATAATAGCTACAAAACTACTCAATTCTGGCCAAATAAATGCATACTGTCTGATAGAGAAATGAATGCTGAACAAAATAACATTCCCCATTTTAAGATTTTTATTTATAGTTGTATTTTTTAACCATCGTCAATGCCGAGTCCTATTTCCCTACAATCAAACACACGGTGTTCCCGGCAAAATTCTTTAAAAAAAAGTCCATAGCACGAGAAGCCGCTACATCCAGAGTTTCTTCCAGGCATCTCTTCGTGGGGGCTTCGCCCCCCCCCCCCCCCCCGAAAATTTTTTACCACCCCCCCCCCCCCCCCGAACGAAATGAAATTAATATAATTTATATAGAAAATATATACTTTTAACAGTGTCCCCCCCCCCCCCCGAAGAAAAAAATCTGGAAGAAACACTGGCTACATCTGAAGTGGGCTTTTGCGCGGTTCTTCTTTGCGGCATTAGTTAGGGACCCAAAATCCATTGTATATTTTTCAATGTTAATAGATCTATGTGTTTGTGATAGTGGTTGAATTTGTATTCTGTACTATCTTGTATCCTACAAATAACAAAAAAAAAAGAATATAATACTAGGCTTGCTTACGTAAATACTAAAAAGGAATCTTTACGGAATACGTACGGATGTAGGCCTACTTTATAAATTTATATTAGTTTTCTTTTTTTTTTTTTTTGAGAAATCGGAACTAGCGTAAATTACTACTTTCGGTAAACGGAAATTACTCAACATTTGAAAGAAGGCAGAGAATTAGATCTTTTACTCACATGTGAAATGTCATTTATCTATCTGAAATAGTACTCAAGTTATAGGCTTTTGAAAAATTCAAAGTAGAAAAAGTACCACTTCCGCTTATCGAAAATCGCTCAAAAGTTTATAGGGATATACGATTTTGATATAATACTTATATATGAAATTTCATCAACCTAGCTATAACGGTACTCAGTTATCGTGTTTACACACACACACAGACACACAGACATACGGACAAGATTGCAAAATTATGTTTTTCCGTCAGTGAGGTGTAAAACGTCGAGATTTGTAAAAATCTCGATTTTTTTTTTGCACGATTACAAGACTTTCTCTATACTTCGTATATACGAGAAAGTAAAAATATACAAAAGCACGATTTTGGTACTAGTCAACAACAAGATGTCATATCAATACAAATAATGAAAATAACACTTATTAAAATCAAATAATGGTTAATTTGTAATGTACAAAACTAACAATGGTTTTATTTAACTTGAAGTTTAGCATTAAGTAGAGGATGTAGGTTTAATATCTACATGTAGGCTCTGTGTATCCTATATGGTCAAAGCGTAGCGACGTCTAGGTGTAAGGTATAGGAGTATAGGATCCCTTCGTAGTGATCAGTTGTTGGACCAAACTTTCGATTTGCCCCCCCCCCCCCTCCCCCGCCGCCCGTCAAACTTTTAATTTGCACACTCCCTCCACCCTTGTCGTGCTTTGTCAAATTTGCTCTTAAAAGACTATTTAACACTCGAATTAATCACTTAATTAAGTGGAATTATCATTTTTCTCTATATATTTTGCTATTTTTTGCCTTGGTGTCACCCCCTAAATGGTGTCACCCCCGTCGCTACGCCACTGTGTTGGATCTTTATGTAATGACATGATTAATGGATGTGTTGGATTGTAGGAGTTTAGCATCCAAATGTAGAACTAGCCTTCAAAGTTTCCATAGTAATATATCCTTGACAAGGCGTAAAACATTATTGGCATAAAGCTATGATTGCGAGTTTTAGAGTTTTTCAGACAGTTTTTATTTTGGGCTAATTGTTTTAAATTATATGGGGGGATTGGTAGTCAAAAGTTTTGTGATATGATTGGTGGACTGTAAAAATATATCAATGTGGAAAATGTGAAATATTATATTTCCTATTTATTAATATTAAGAACTAAAGTGTTGGGGGATGTTTAATTTAGTTTGAATTATTTATTATTAAGGGGGATGGGTGTTGTAGGAGAGGAGGGGTGGTAGATTCAGACATCGTTGTAAAATAGAGGATGTCTCGCTTCTTGTGACGACGCTTAGGGTTAAAGGAATCAGGCGTGAGTACAACTTCATATTCAGGCTGAGGTAGCAATACTGGCACAGTGTATATTTATCCGCACCTATAAATGGATCATTGGATACAGAAGTTTATGGACCAGAGGCGTAGCGACCCTTCCCGGCGCCCGGGGACAAACTTTTGTCAAAGATTTTGATTTGCACACCCCCCCCCCCTCAAACTTTCAATTTGCACCCCCCCCCCACCCCCTCGAGTTTTCGATTTGCACCTCCGGCTCAAACTTTCGATTTGCACCCCCTCAACCTTTCAATTTATTTTTCCAACCCATTTTGGCGCCCTCTAAGGTCGGCGCCCGGGGACATATGTCCCCCCCCGACCCCCCCCCCCCCCCCCCTCGCTTCGCTACTGTTATGGACTTTTTTGTTTACTAATTCACTATCCAGGGTTGTTTTTGTTTTTATAAAAAAGCAATGTTAAAAACGAGTTTTATACGTTATTTCGCGTATTAGAAAATGTTTTAATAAATTGTTTTATGATTTGATCAAAATACTCTATGTTGACAGAGTTCTGACAAAATTTTGGAAAAATGTCGATGTTTTGAGAAAAATTTAACGGCAATTTTGAAGGGGGTTGTAGGCTGAGGTGTGACGTCATTTTGTGTGACGGTAAAGCTTATTGTGGCTAAACCGAAAAGTCTCGAGTTCTATCCCTCGGGCAGATGAGGCTCGTTAGCTCGAGACAACTCCAAAATCAAACAGCTGCTGCCTTGTAGTATGTTCTTGGTTGGACAAAGGCTGTGGAAGCAAATCCAAAAAAAAGCAGGCTGAAATCGGAGTCAATGGCCTCAATGGCGCATAACCAGATGATAACCTAATTTTGCTGGGTGTGAACCCCTTCCAACACTATGAACGAAGAAGAAGAAGAATTACTTTTCATGAGAATTTTTTTTTTCTTTTGAGTTGTGTTTCCTTCAGAAATTTATTGAACGAGTGCACTGTTACAGTACAGACGTGACGACGAGTGTTTTTTTTTTTTAGTGCAGTCACGCCTCAACGAAACTTCCGTTTACTTTTCATTTAAAAAAAAAACATTTTTTAAAAAATGTTTTTCGTTTTTGTTTTAGTATTCACTATTGTATTCCTTTTGTTTAAGCTTTCACGATTGTCGTAACGGAAACCGTGGAGTCCCGGTGTTGAATGAGAGCCGCGACTTCATAATATTCATAAACAAAATTAACATCCACCTTGTGGTCAAAGTTTCTTTCATGCATCTTTTTGAGGGACAATGCTTCTCCTCCTCACCCCCTCCACACACACTTTCAAATGATTATGTGGTGAATAGCCTATATACCAGAGGTGTAGTGACCCTTTCCGGCGCCCGGGGACAAACTTTCAATTTGGCGCCCCCCTCGGGAACAACCTTTCAATTTTCAATTCGGACCCCTCCCCCTCAAACTTTCAATCTGCACACACCCCCCTCTTTCAAACTTTCAATTTGCACCCCCTCAAACTTTCAATGTACACCGTCCCTTCCCCTCGAACTTTCAATTTGCACCCCCCCCCCCTCGAACTTTCAATTTGCACCCACGTCAAACTTTCAATTTGCACCGCCCTCCCTATGTTTTTTTATATTCATAATGCAAAACTGCAGCTAAAATGAGATTTAATTTGTTTTTCCAACCCATTTTGGCGCCCCTTAAGGTCAGCGAGCGGGGACATATGTACCCCACCCCCTCGCTACGCCAATGATATATACTTCACTATCAAGATCACCCAACCCCGCCCCTATGAACCACTGAAAGAAACACTGGTATGGTTGTATTGGTAACTGCCTCTGTAACTGATTTATCCATTTTATCCGCTCTTTACATTGAATTGTAAGGCTCCCGAAAGAGCCGCCACAAATTGCACGAGCCGACCTGTGAAGGTCGTCTGTGCGGGGTATTGGGAATAGTTTTCAACTAGCAATAACCACGCCTCGGTAAAACCTCATTGGCTATGGTACCGCCACTGCGCAAAGCTACATGTACATGAGCACAATGGAGACCCACCGTAAAACTTTCTGTTGGATCCGTATGGTTACTGATAATTGAATAGAAAAGTAAACAATATATTTAATCAGTAAATACAACATAAAAATGCAATTTCTATCAATATTAAAATAATATTCATTTTATGCTTGAAAAATAATAATGTAATATTTACCCAATCATTATTTAATATGATAGATACTTATAAATTATGTTGTTACTATTTTACACATAAGGGAGCCAGCTCTTTGTAAGGGGAAATAACTTCTGAATATTACATTTTAATCACAGAATATAATCTACCGATCTTAACACCTCAAAAAAATAAGCGATGACTTAAAAGCAGGCACACCATGACACATAGTAGCTAGCCTGTTATTAGAAGTACAATTTCCGTATCTAAAACTTTTATAACATTTTATAAAATAAAAATAAATTACATTTCTGAAAAAAAATTCAGGCCTGCGAATGTTTTTTTCCGGCCGTAGTAAAAGCAAAATCGAAATAAAACTCGTATATATTTCCTTGTCAGTAATAATGATGGAACCCATTTTGTTAACACTTTAACGCTTATACTGTATCCTTATAAAAAGGAAAATATCAGAAGTGCTAGATTAAAATTGTTTTACTTATTGCACGTTAGTAAAGTTTTAAAATAAAACCTCCTGTATCCCTCCAGTACACACACAAAAATGTCACCGTTACTTCTTATAAAATATTTGAAATATATTTATATAACATCCTAATAACAAACCTGCAGCGTTTGGTATAACTTCTTAGTTGTTGATACTTGATACAGAGGGTACAGCACGAGACTGGACAGGTTTTTCTAAAATTTGTTTACAAGTTATAGCAGTGGCGTCGCAAGGTTGGGTGTCACCCCCTAAATGGTACACCCGGTGCGGTCCGCACCCCCGCCCCGCCCTCGCTACGCCTCTGAGTTACAGTACAGACGTGACGACGTTTGGTTTTTTAGTGCAGTCACGCCTCAACGAAACTTCCGTTTACTTTTCATTAAAAAATATTTTTTTTTTGGAAAATGTTTTATTTTGTTTTTGTTTTAGTATTCACAATTGTCTACCTTTTGTTTTGGCATTCACAATCCGGAGAAAACAGTCTGAAAGAGACAATGACCACCTTGTGGTCAGAGTTTCTTTCAGGCATCTCTTTGAGGGACAATGTTTCCCCCCCCCCCCTCACCCCCCCCCCCCCCCCACACATTCTCAAATGATTACGTGGTGGATATATACATTACTTTCAAGATCGCCCAGCCCCCTGCCCCTGGAGAAACAATGACAGAACACTGCTATGTTTGTAATAGTAACAGCCTATATAGCTGTTAATTCAATTTATAACATCTAATTTATCCACTCTTTACATTGAATTGTAAGGCTCCCGAAAGAGCCGCCAAAAATTGCACGAGCCGACCTTTTAAGGTCGTCTGTGCGGGGTATTGGGAATAGTTTTCAACTAGCAATAACCACGCCTCGGTAAAACCTCATTGGCTATGGTACCGCCACTGCGCAAAGCTACATACACAATAGCACAATCGAGCCCCACCATAATACTTTCTGTTGGATCCGTATGGTTAAAGATAATTGAATAAATATGGAAAAAAATGTATTTCATTAGTAAAAACAGCATATAAATGCAATTAATATTAATAATAGAATAATATTTATTTTATGCTTGTTAATTAATAATGTAATATTTACCCAATCATTATTTATTGTGATAGGAACGTATAAATTATGTTGTTACTATTTTAAAAATAAGGGAGCCAGCTCTTTGTAAGGGGAAATAACTACTGAATATTACATTTTTAATCACAGAATATAATCTACCGATCTTAACACCTAAAAAATAAGCGATGACTTAAAAGCAGGCACACCATGACACATAGGAGCTAGCCTGTTATTAGAAGTACAATTTCTGTATCTAAAACTTTTATAACATTTTATAAAATAAAAATGAATTACATTTCCGAAAAAATTTTCAGGCCTGCGAATGTTTGTTCCGGCCGTAGTAAAAGCAAAATCGAAATAAAACTCGTATATATTTTCCTTGTCAGTAATAATGATGGAACCCATTTTGTTAACAATTTAACGCTTATACTGTATCCTTATAAAAAGGAAAATATCAGAAGTGCTAGATTAAAATTGTTTTACTCCTCGCACGTAAGTAAGTTTTAAAATAAAACCTTCTGTATCCCTCCAGCACACACACACAAAAATCACCTTTACTTCTAATAAAATTTATTAAATATATTTATATAATATCCTAATAACAAACCTGCAGCGTTTGGTAGAACTTGTTACTTGTTGATACTTGATGGCATACAGCTAGTAATTATATATATATATATATATATATATATATATATATATATATATATATATATATATATTATATATATATAATACACGTATATAGAACGTGTTAAAAATTCGGCGCCTTTTTTGCTCTTTTCGCTCCCCCTACAACGAAAACCTGGATACGCCTCTGGCACGTAAGTAAAGTTTCAAAAAAAAAAACTCCTGTATACCTCCAGTACACACAAAAATGTCACCTTTACTCCCTATAAAATATTTGAAATATATTTATATAACATCCAAATAACAAACCTGCAGCGTTTGATATAACTTCTTAGTTGTTGATACTTGATACAGAGGGTACAGCACGAGACTGGACAGGTTTTTCTAAAATTTGTTAACAAGTTATAGCAATGGCGTCGCTAGGTCGGGTGTCACACCCTAAATGGTATCACCCGGTGCGGTTCGCAATGCTTTTCGTCCACCCTCCCCCCCCCCCCCCACCCCACACACATTTTCAAATGATTATGTGGTGGATATATACTTTACTTTCAAGATCGACTAACCCCCTGCCCCTGGAGAACCACTGACAGAAACACTACTATGTTTGTAATAGTAACCGTCTTTATAGCTGTTAAACTAAATTAATAACATTATCTAATTTATCCACTGTTTACATTCAATTGTAAGGCTCCCGAAAGAGCCGCCAAAAATTGCACGAGCCGACCTGTGAGGGTCGTCTGTGCGGGGTATTGGGAATAGTTTTCAACTAGCAATAACCACGCCTCGGTAAAACCTCATTGGCTATGGTACCGCCACTGCGCAAAGCTACATACACAAGTGCACAATGGAGAACCACCGTAAATCTTTCTGTTGGATCCGTATGGTTATAGTTAATTGAATAAATATAATAAACAATATATTCCATCAATAAATACAAAATATATATGCAATTAATATCAATGTTGGAATACTATTTATTTTATGCTTGTTAAATAATATTGTAATATTCACGCAATCATTATTTAATGTGATAGATACGTATAAACTATGTTGTTACTATTTTACACATAAGGGAGCCAGCTCTTTGTAAGGGGAAATAACTACTGAAAATTACATTTTTAATCACAGAATATAATCTACCGATCATAACACCTCAAAAAAATAAACGATGACTTAAAAGCAGGCACACCATGACACATAGGAGCTAGCCTCTTATTAGAAATACAATTTCTGTATCTGAAACTTTTATAACATTTTTATAAAATATATTTTTTTTTACATTTCTGAAATGTTTTCAGGTCAGCACAATCGAAACAATCACGTATTTATTTTCCTTGTCAATAATAATGATGGAACCCATTTCGTTAACCTCGGCTTCCTCCATTCAACGCTTATACTGTATCCTTATAAAAAGGAAAATATCAGAAGTGCTAGATTAAAATTGTTTTACTCCCCGCACGTTAGTAAAGTTTTAAAATAAAACCTTCTGTATACCTCCAGTACACACAAAAATGTCACCGTTACTTCTTATAAAATATTTGAAATATATTTATATAACATCCTAATAACAAACCTGCAGCGTTTGGTATAACTTCTTACTTGTTGATACTTGATACAGAGGGTACAGCACGAGACTGGACAGGTTTTTCTAAAAGTTGTTTACAAGTTACAGCAGTGGCGTCGCTAGGTCGGGTGTCACCCCATAAATGGTATCACCCGGTGCGGTCCGCACCCCCCCCCACCCTCCCTCGCTACGCATCTGAGTTACAGTACAGACGTGACGACGTGTGGTTTTTTTTAGTGCAGTCACGCCTCAACGAAACTTCCGTTTACTTTTCATTAAAAAATATTTTTTTGGAAAATGTTTTTTTTTTTGTTTTGTTTTTGTTTTAGGCATTCACAATTGTCTTTCATTCACATCCGGAGAAAAAAGTCTGGAAGAGACAATGCCCACCTTGTGGTCAGAATTTCTTTCAGCCATCTGTTTGAGGGACAATGCTTTTCGTCCCCTCCCCCCCCCCCCCCACACACACTTTCAAATGATTATATGGTGGATATATACTTTACTTTCAAGATCGCCCACCCCCTGCCCCTGGAGAACCACTGACAGAAACACTGCTATGTTTGTAATAATAACAGCCTTTATAGCTGATATCTAAATTTATAACATTATCTAATTTATCCACTCTTTACATTGAATTGTAAGGCTCCTGAGAGTGTCGCCAAAAATTGCACGAGCCGACCAGTGAAGGTCGTCTGTGCGGGGTATTGGGAATAGTTTTCAACTAGCGATAACCACGCCTCGGTAATTCCTCATTGGCTATGGCAGGGGTCGGCAACCTGTGGCTCGCGAGCCGCATGCGGCTCTTTTGATGTCAAGATGCGGCTCTTCAGCTCCTTGCACAAATACTAATAATCTTAATCAAAAAATAAAGTATTTGAAATAAAAAAATTGTTAGTGGCTCTTTAACACCAGGCACATTTTGAAATTGTAACTTTTGCCTCTTCCGCTTCAAAAGGTTGCCGACCCCTGGGCTATGGTACCGCCACTGCGCATAGCTATATACACAAGAGCACAATGGAGACCCACCGTAAAACTTTCTGTTGGATCTGTATGGTTATAGTTAATTGAATAAATATATAAATAAATATATTTTATCAGTAAATACAAAATATATATGCAATTAATATTAATTTTAGAATAATATTTATTTTATGCTTGATAAATAATAGTGTAATAATTAAAATTTTAAAAAATTTTATTGTTTCTATTTTACACATTGATGATTGTCTTTCCTTTTGTTTTCGGATTTTAGTATCCACAACTGTCTTAACGGAGACTGTGGAGTGTCGGTGTC